>NC_134311.1:56080204-56127704 GCF_949628215.1 Phalacrocorax aristotelis | reverse complement strand
CAGGTGACCGGACTGCTAGCCTTGAGTAGAAAATGTACAGGCTTATTGGTTAAATAGATGGACCAGGCCTGGATCTGAGACTTCCCATGGGTAATTTGGATGATATCTATCCTTTGTTTCTCCAACTCGGTGGTGTGTTCTCATTTGATCTAACCTTTTCCTTCTGCTGTAGCAACAAAAGGCAGCTGGAAACATGAATGGAGAGTAAAAAAAGGCCTAGGGCATGACAGACAACAAGAAAAAGCTGAGAAGAGTTTCTGAGCAGGTACTTAACATGTAGTAAGTGAGGAAATTGGAAGTAAGTACAAGGCTAAAGTCAGCTTTTCAGTCTTATGGTACTTTTTATCTACACATTTGTCCTAACCGGTAAGATGGTTGATTAGACATTGTCATTGTTACTGGGTTTGTTTTTTTTAAAGGCACATGCCTCTCCTTTCTGTAGAAAGACCCCAGGAAGAGAGACAAGATGCAAGAGGTCCTCTGTGGACCTCTGATTTACTGCTACAAGAAGGACGGTCCATCTTCTCTTTCTGTTGATGTTCCAGCTCCCTTGGACTGTTTATATACAGGTAGAGCAGGGATTGTGAGAACAAACCTAAAGCCACTGGTGTTGAGCCACTCTTGCCTGCCACCTGTGTACACCCAGACCTATACACTCTCCACATGTGTACACGTGCACGCTAGTCTTTCTCATTCTTTTCTAAAATATCAGTGCATATTTGCTCTGAGCTGACACCACCTAGGAGATTTCTTCTTGTCTCAATAGTGTGACAGGCAGCTAATGTACAAAGGTGTGCCTTGTAATAATTGCACAAGGAGACTTTCGGAGAAAAATTTGATGAGTTTTGGTACTGCTTCCCTCCCTTAAGAGCTGGAAAGGGGATGTTATGCCAACACCTGAGCACCTTGCAAGGGAGGAGATGAATAAACCTGCTGGCTTAATTCATACCTGTGTCACCTCCTTCAGCATTATTGATTGGTAGGGAGTAAAAGTGACCAAAAGGGGATAAGGGTGGGAGGGAAACACTTCTAAAATGTGACTTAATCTTCTCAAGCTGCTTGGACACTTTTTATTCCTTAGGTCACTTAGAAGGCTGCTGTAACTTTCTCACTTCTGCTCTTTCAGCTGTGTTCTGACTGCCTCTTTCTTCTTATATTGAACGTGAGCTATTCCTTCATCCTCAAGGTCCTTTAATGCCCTATTGTTATCTTAGTTCTCATCTTTGCACTGAGACACGGATATTTCCCTGAATAGCTGGTGGTGCCAGTTTTCATTAGTGACTTCTTAGATTTTAAAAGAAGCATCTCTGTGCTCTCTCAGGCTTACCTGTATGCCCCAGTCATCCACAAAGCCTTCTCCAACTGTCCCCAGTCCCCTCTGCGTCTCTCTTCCATCAGAAAAACAGGGCAGTGTTTAGGAGTCTGATGTGCTAGCCCCTTCCAGCCCAGAAAGATGGCAGTCGATCTGCTTGACTACATCTCCTTGTCTCCATCCGTATGGAGTCCTGGGTCATACACTTGAAATCTGTGCTTTGGGTCAGAGGTCACCTCTTGGCTCCATGCTTGTACGGAACCGAGCACAATAGGCATCTTTATCCAGGGGCTTTTAGGCAGAATATTAAATCAAATAGTGATAGAAGAACAGATTCCATAGTGTTTTAAAAATAATTTTAAAAGCTAAATTCCCTTTGATGTAGGATGTTGCTTTCCTCCATTTTTTCTGTCAAGATGTAAAAAACATACTCCTGAAGATGACACACTCCTAACCATGTCCTTTCTTGAGGACTACTTTCAATTGCTAGGTTTGTGTAATCCTTGGATTACCTTGCCACTAATCCATTCCATTGTTAAGAATCAGCAGTTTTACATCTATATTGATCTCAGGGGCTGACTTGGCTTCAATAGGAGCTATGCACTTGCATGTAAAAGCAGACTTCTCCTTTAGAGGCTTACTATCCCAATACAATAGCCAGTATAAAAGCTACTTAAGCAGATTGTGTAACAAAACAGGTTTTTATTATGGAGCAATATAAATTGCAACTTTCTTTAGTTGGTCAGAACTGGTTTAGTACCATATCAGAATAAATTCTATACATTCAAGGCTGGCATCCCATAGAGAAATATCAAGACATTACTTTAATATTTCAGGTTTTTTACTGTCTTAAGTAAAAAAAAAGAGAGAAATCTGACTGGCCTTGATCAGTAGTGTTAAGTCAAAGGCTCCAAAACATTTCAGAGAATTTTGACTTGAATACAGAAATCACTAGGCCAGCTAGAGACCTGGTCTACCAGTGGTTCCACTGAAGTTGGGATTTTCATTAAACTTAGCAGTTAGATTATATTCTTGACTATAACCTATGATATTCTTACGTTAGGTTATATTATTGGGTTTTTTCCTTCTTTTATTTTAAATGTAAAATTTTACCTAAGTGAAATATGTAGAAGGGAAATTATTTCAAGCAATTGATCCCAACTTAAAAATAAAGCCAGATTTGAAACTGAGTAAATATTTTGTTTTCATGCACGATCAGTTATTATGCAGTTTTTTAATACAGGTTTTCTCCATGCTTCCTTTAGCAGTATTTTTTCCTATATGTATTTTTTCCTATATCTATTTCATAGAATTCTAGGAATTGCTGTCATGCACTGAATTCATTTCCCTCTAAAGAGATACCTAGTTGCATTTCTTCATCAGGCTGAACTAAACCCACTGTATTTAATAAAAACAAAGAGCACTTAATCTCAAGTTTTGTTCTATAACATTGCTTAGGTTAAAGTAAGACTAGAGCTTAGGTTGGAGCTTTTTACAGTTTTTTTTGTTTTACCTTTGTTTTGGATGTGCTGAGATCCACACATCCAGAGCCTGATTTTGCACTACCGTTCTAAGTATCTGTGAGATTAGAATTATGCCCATGGCATGTGCAAAATTGCTGTTTAGACCAATACATGCTACAGTTAGACACAGCAGAAGTAACTAGAGGAAAAAAGAAACACAGTTTTCAGTTATTCTGATGTGGAATATACTATTTAGAATTAAAGATAAAATTTATACTGTACCTTCCAAAGATGTATTTGTTTTGCCTTTAGCTCCTATGGTTCTGACTGTGAGTTCACCTTCTCCAAATGAAGCAACTCTGTGGACATAAATGAAATGCTTTTAGATTTGCACCCATAAAACCGAGATTAGAATTTGGCATTAACTTTAAGTTACCTAGTTTAAAACTGTATCATTACAGTATTTAATTAATTCAGTAAAAGCAGACCCTTCTTCTACAGTGTTAATTGGAAAAACTAGATCTTTTAGATTTGTTTTGTGAATCTTTCTGAACTTGAAAAGAAACACAGATTCCGTCCACTGCCTGCAGACAGGCAATCAATCAGTGAGCACACTTTCAGTTCCAGCTCAGCTCCTACTTACAATAAGTAGAAACCTGTTACAATAACCTCAGTCACCACCATACAAATACGATCAAGCTATCTGGGACCAGCAAAAATTAAAAACCCAGCCAACAAAGGGAAAAAATATCTCCACACAAGAACAACAAGCTAGTAAACTAAATAAAATTCTGGTGGTCACCAATAAACACTAATTGTTCTTTAACATAACCATCTTTATAAGACTCCAGCAAGTATATTTTTAGATTTTTGCTTAACACTCTGTATAATTTCATGGGTAGGAAGCATACTTCTTACCTGACAGTTTCTAGTAAAATTCCCTGGAATATCTTAGAAGATACTGACATTCTAACAAAACATCACGTCTATTATTTATTAGGATCATTCTTGTCCTTGGGTCTTTTCTTTGCTCAAGCTACTTTTTTATTCATAATCGTCCTGATGCTCAGTGTCCAGATTATTTGATTAGGTCTGTACAGATGTAGAAATTAGTAATAGTACCTGTAACAGCAATTTGGGGTTTGGTGAATTTCTGTGATAGGGTGGGGTCTGGAGGGTTTCTTTAGGAAACTTTAATATTTACCAGTTTCATTTTTTACTTTAAAGTAATAGCAATTTTATTTAAAAGATAAATAAAAATATATGTAGATGTAATAACATTTATGGTCTATAAACAAAGTTATAAAATGAAGGCTATTTAATATACAGCTGGTCTAACTAATGCTGGAATCTATACATAAATTCTGGAGAGAGTCTCTTTCGCATCCAGAATGTGTAGTGTATTAACATGAAGAGATACAGTGAGCAATAGAGAATATCAAGTGTTTACACAGATCTCACACCACATAAAATGTGACAGATATTGAATGGAAAATATATCCTTCAAAAATGTACTCTGGCACCATATTATTTTTATCTAAAAAGTGAAGCATCCCAAGTTCTGAAAGCTGGGGAACAGCATTATTCACTAGCTAATGTGGCACATCACCACATCCATGCAACTACTTCACTTTTGCAGGCATGTAAACCAGCCTGAAGTATTTTTCCACTTTCAGGAAGACTTCTGAACACACCACTAAATGCATTTTAAGTGTCATTTGCTCATCGGGCATAAATTCAGGTATGAACATCCCAATTCTGATTTTCCCTTACTTTGATGTAACTCTACCAAAATCAGTGAGACTACTCTGGAATAATGGTCTAAAATGATAGAAGAGAGGGAAGTTTTGCTGTGAGTTTCAGTGATGATCAATATCTTATGTCTTGGGTAGGATCAGAATGAGGCCACCAAGTCCAATGTAAACCCGCAAACAAACCAAAGCTTTTACCTGCACCTGCTGAATTCAGTGACATTTCTGTCATTTATCCCAGTACGAAAGTGAGTCAGACCATTACTTCCTGATGCTTGGGAAAGACGTTGCCTCTATTCTTGTAGTGTTTTCAAATGTCGTGCACTCAAGAATGTGTGTTTTTACTCAGAACCAGACTTACAGGCACTCCAGAACAGGGAAGAAAAGATGGACAGCTTCTGAAGCTTTCACATATTTATCTATCAGGATTCTGCCAAACTGTGAATGCCATTTCCCATTTGGATGGTTGTGTTTCAGTTAAGGTTAACTGCATTGAACACCTGGGGACTTAGGGAAAAAAAAAAGAGGGAGCAGTCTCGACATTCACACTTCAGTATTCATTTCTAGGGGAGACCAAGCTGGAGGTGGGCCATTGTCTTCAACAGCTGCTGAAACACTCCTCCCAAAATGTCATATCTGGAATTATCTAGGCTAGTTACTTCAGTATTGTTTTTCCTCCAGACATATATTTCAGTTACTCATCTTCTAGATACTTTAAACGAATTTTTAGGAAGAAATTACCAAAATACTTATTAACATAGAAATGTAAATGTTGTGCTAAATTTCTGAATATTGCTGAACAGGTGAGTTATGCCTTTGAGCTTAAAGAAGTCTAAAAGGCATCTTGGTGACAGCAAAACCAAAATGGTCATCACTTCTTTTTTCCTTATGGGCACAGTAGCATGATTGAATTTGCTCACATGTCTGGATTTCCATTATACCAAGTCATTTTTAGGGAATTGGAGGTATAATCTGGTCTGACAACATGGAAACTTGACGTTTCCCCTTTTTGTTCCACATTTCTGATGAATTTGTATAATAGTGCAAAACTCTTGAATACCAACTACAGAATATTTCTGCACTAAAAGAACAGATATGTGAGGATTTATACCAATCCTAAATAAAGCAAAAAACACTATTATTTGTAATTCTGCAACAGTTTGGTATAATTCTTAAGAATGATCAATTCTAAAGTAGGAAACTCACTTTAGGGAGTTGTTTTAAAAAATAAATTAACCTTTTAATTATTTCCCTTTTATTTAAGGAATTTAAAAAATATTAATTGAAAAAAAATCTCAATTGTTTAGACTCTGGCAAATAAAAGTAACTAAATTATCCCATGCTTAGCATGTATGTACATAGACAGATTTTCAGAGATTTTTGTGTCTGGATTGTATATACAATACCAATGAAAAGTGTGATATTTATATAGAAATGGGAAAGTTACTGAGTGATTCCATAAACTGGAAAGAGCTGCTGTAAATTGCCTTGATTACAACAGTGTGATGATCTTAAAACATCTGTAGACAGAAAACTCAATATACTAGAGAAATACTTGGCTGTTTTTTATATTATTTCCTTGAACATGACTCATTCTGTTGCCTAGAGTACTAATAATCCAAATAACAAGTTCTGAGAGATGGTGGTATAACTAGTTCTGTAAATCTTCCTGGGCTAGAAACCATGAAATGAGTAAGTAGCACAAGTCCAAAACATCCCCTGCTGCCTGCATAGACATACCATCCTTTGGGAGAAGTCTGTCTGCACACACCTTGTGTTTCTTCCTTTAATGCCTCTTCTAGATCTCCAAGATTTCCTCATACCAAGGAGGGCACAACTAAACTTTCCTGAGCAAGACTTTGCGATCAAACATATATACTATTATTCTCATGGCCATTTTCTGAATTTTCAAGTAGTATGTGAAAAAAATACTGCCAAGTACTGGTACGCAATAAAACCACTGCAGAATTCCATGGGACAAAAAAAGCCCCAAAACAATCTCTATGGAACTTTGTAGACACTGTTAAGTGATGTCCTTTGGCACTGCTTCTTTTAGACATTCAAAGATGATAATATCATTCCTTCATCATCTCAGGTTTTTGAAAACAGATGTAGCTACACTCTGGATCACTCATCTGACTAAGTGTAATTTAAGCTGCAGCAAAGGCTGGAAAGGTAAGTCCACATTGTAAGTAAATGTTGTTGCCCTCTTTTTACAAATGAAACAACAAAATATTCAATACAACTAAACCAAGTTGGCTGCAGACATGCATTAGAAAACAGTAATTCATTGTCAAATGCCAGGTAGAATTGCATCAAAGATAGCACTTTGTGGAGTAATCAGCCAGTGCTTTCTGATGGCTTTCCATGAAAAACGTCACAAGGGCAGCAGTTTGGGTATAGGAGATCTGCTGTATGGCCAGTCTGTTGCAGTGGAGCTGGGGAAGGGATTATTTAGAGGATTCTCCTCTAGGCCTGCCTTTGCTTTAATAAGACCTGCAGTAATGCTATGTTTATGTTCCCAGATAGTAACTAATTTAATCACATTTTCATAAAAATAAAAGTATCAATGAGAAACTGGGGCTTTGTGATACTCATAGCTATACGCAACTCTAGAAAAACACACTTCAGGGATGTTTTAACCCTGCTTAGGCACATACGTAAGTCCATTCACCTGGGTCTTCTCTCCGATTTCTGTAGCTACGTACGCTCAAGTGGACTATGGTTGATCCAGTGGTAGAGTTCAAGGGTGGGAAGCTCATATTTCATTAAAGTAATGGTTGTTCACTAAACTGAAACTTTCACCTGCTACTATTTTTCTTTATTTCAGTTGCTGTTGTCTTGAATGAAAAGGACAAAAGCACTACTAGAAGCTTCAAATAAGGAGGAAAGTGCTGCATTGGTGTGCAGTTACAGACAAAAGGTTCTTCCTGAATTGTTCAGAACATAAGGACAAGACCTGTGTGCATGCAGGGGTACTGATTTACAGCAGAAATGGAGAAAATCCTTTACTTCCTATAAAAAGAGATGTTTAGATTTCTCTTGGGGATATTTTCTCCATTGCTGTACAGGCAGCTTCACTCTACTTACAGAAGCTGCAAAAAATTGATCATTTTGCCGTATAGACAATGTGACCAGCTCATTAGTTCTCATGTACAATTTCTGAACAAAGAGAAAGAAGGAGGATTTTCTGGTGGGATGTGACATTTACTGAGGTCTCAGTGTAGCCAAGCATAGATTTTATTTTAACAGGAATTTTCGCATAAGGTATAAACACAGATGTGGAATCTTACAAATGTCTACGGGTGGTGTTCCAGCTATGGCATTTTTGCTTCAGACTCATGGTTCATCACAACTGCTTTATGAAAACTTACCTTCCCAGGCTCTGCTCTGCAATTGACCTTACATGAAGGATGTCCCACCAGTTTTACTTGTGTCACACAAGTGTTTGGATACCTACCCTCCAATGTAAAACCATCCCCACAGTAATTTCTTTTACAGACATAGTGCACTTTTATCACTTAGAAAAAAATAATAAATACATTTTTATATTATTAATAATAATTATATTTATTAATAATACGGTAAAATGTTATTGTAGTATAAATAATAAAAATAGTTTTTTCACTCAAAACCAACAGTATTCATAATACAGAAAGGAATTATTAGTTGCTATAGCTTTTCATGTTTGCTGATGCCAAGGTCATATTATTGTTTAATGTAAAATATAAATTAATCACTTGACTCCTCCTCTTTATATCCTTTAATTCCTCCTCCTCAGTAATTTACAGTCTACAATACCTATTTCTTCCAAATACTTGATCCATGTGAATTAAGAAACAGATAGACTAGCCTAAACTATTGCTTTGAGGACATTACTCAATTTTTTTCTTTTGATATTAGATGTACTCATTCAAAAGAAGATGAAAAATAAATTGCAAAATTGAATCTGTGTAGGAAATACCAATACCATATTTAATTCTGCTCTGTTGCCAGCTGGTAGATGGATCTTTACTTCCAGCACAAAACATCCATTCTTTGAAAATCACAAACATTCCAGCTTTAAGCATGTGAGGAGATTTCTGTCTGGACAGTTTGTATTAAAACAGAAATAGGTTAACACAATATAGGTACTTTATTATAAACATGCCAAGCTGGTGTGTTTTCTCATGTGTGAGGAAGGACTGGTCTAAAGCAGGTAAGGGTCAAATAAAGAGCGTCCCCATATTACTGATGTTACAGTTTAAAATATGTATCAATACGTGAGTGTGAGCAGTTTATTGAATTGTAGGATTAAAGAAACCTGCAAAAAGCATGCTAGACTAGTACAGAGTGACAGGAATGGGGCCTGACAGGATCCACTTGTCCAATGGGGAAAATGCATCTTGGGTCATAAGCTGGTGGGACTGATCAAGATAGTTTTAAACTAGAGTCTATGGGGGAAGGGGATGCCAACAGGATTGCTAAGGTAAGCGAAGGTTTGGCATGGCATTGTCTGGAGATGGCAATGCTAGTGTGTTGTGGTTTAGCGGCAGCTCAGCCCCACACAGTCACTCGCTCACTCCCCACCGGTAGATGGGGGAGAGAATCAGAAGGGTAACGCTCGTGGGTTGGGATAAGAACAGTTTAATAATTAAAATTAAAAGAAACAACAGTAGAAATGCAATGCAAAGGAGAACAACGAGAGGCGCAAAGCCCCGGTGGAGGGGGAAGGGAAGGAAGAGGGGGAACGAACCGCCGGAACAAACCGCACGCGCCGCAGCCGCCCGCCGTCCGCCAACCCGCCTCCGCACTGCCACTGCCCCCCCTCAATATATTGGTCATGGTGTCACATGGTATGGAATGAACCTGCCATTGGCCAGTCGGGGTCAGCCGCCCCCACCATGGCCCTGCCCCTCCCAGCCCCCACCCCCCCGCCATGCGGCAGAGCGTGGGAAGCTGGAAAGGTAGCCGACCCCCACAGTGAGGAGAATTAACCCCTTCTCAGCCAAAACCAGCACATTCTCCACCCCTTATTCCATACCATTTACACCATGCCCAGGTCCCTTACGATGCAATACAACCGTACCAACCACCACCCCTCCCCTTCCCATCCTTTAACATAATACACAGACATCATTCCCTTAGTTCATGGACCTTCCCTGTAAAATGTCCATTAAAATGTCCATTGAGTTCACGCAGTCCATGACTCTGGGCTCCATCTGTTGTATCAGTCTTTCCAGGTGGGAGAGATGGTGTGTGGCGTTGGGTTGCTGCATACCGAGTCAGTCATCGTTCCATCACTGCTGCACGGCTTGTTTCATAGTTGATCTTCCATGGGTTGGGAGGCTCGTTCTCTGATATCATTGATACAACACAGAGGTGACACACAGTATTATATAGCAGTTCACATTGTGCCATTCAGTTCATTGACTGTTTTCACCCAAAATCAAATCCCCTTGAGGCACACATCGGATTTCTCCATCCTCCCGCATCACCCACCAAGTGCACCCAGGTCCTCGAGCAAAAGCAATCCCACAAATGGGTTTGCCTTTGCCGGAGGCAGGAAGAACCCAGACTGTTTTGCCCAGCATACTTTTTGTGTGCACTACAGGGACTCTGTCCCCTTCCACAGTATGTAGGATTTCTGACTGGGCAGGGCCAGCTCGCCTGGCAGATCCCCTCGTGTTAACTAACCAGGTGGCTTTTGCTAAATGTGTATCCCAGTGCTTGAATGTCCCACCCCCCATTGCTCTCAGTGTCGTTTTTAACAGTCCATTGTACCGTTCAATTTTCCCAGAGGCTGGTGCGGGATAGGGGATGTGATACACCCACTCAATGCCGTGCTCTTTGGCCCAGGTGTCTATGAGGCTATTTCGGAAATGAGTCCCGTTGCCTGACTCAATTCTCTCTGGGGTGCCATGTCGCCACAGGACTTGTTTCTCAAGACCCAGGATAGTGTTCCGGGCAGTGGCGTGGGGGACAGGATATGTTTCCAGCCAGCCAGTCATTGTTTCTACCATTGTAAGCACATGGCGCTTGCCTTGGCGGGTCTGTGGGAGTGTGATATAGTCAATTTGCCAGGCCTCCCCATATTTATATTTCAGCCATCGTCCCCCATACCACAGAGGCTTTACCCGCTTCGCTTGCTTGATTGCAGCGCATGTGTCACATTCGTGGATAACCTGTGCAATAATATCCATGGTCAAGTCCACCCCTCGATCACGAGCCCACCTGTATGTTGCATCTCTCCCTTGATGGCCTGAGGTGTCATGGGCCCACCGAGCTAGAAATAGTTCACCCTTATGCTGCCAGTCCAGATCCACCTCAGCCACTTCAATCTTGGCAGCCTCATCTACCTGCTGGTTGTTTCGATGTTCTTCAGTGGCCCGACTCTTGGGGACGTGAGCATCCACATGCCGTACCTTCACAACCAGTTTCTCTACCCGGGCAGCAATATCTTGCCACAATGTGGCAGCCCAGATGGGTTTGCCTCTGCGCTGCCAGTTGCTTTGCTTCCATTGCTGCAGCCAGCCCCACAGGGCATTTGCCACCATCCAGGAGTCAGTATAGAGATAGAGCACTGGCCACTTTTCCCGTTCAGCGATGTCTAAGGCCAGCTGGATGGCCTTTACCTCTGCAAACTGGCTCGATTCACCTTCTCCTTCAGCAGTTTCTGCTACTTGTCGTGTAGGACTCCATACAGCAGCCTTCCATCTCCGGTGCTTTCCCACAACAGGAACAGGACCCATCAGTGAACAGGGCATATTGCTTCTCATTTTCTGACAGTTTGTTATACAGTGGGGCTTCTTCAGCACGTGTCACCTCCTCCTCTGGTGATAATCCAAAATCTTTGCCTTCTGGCCAGTCCATAATCACTTCCAAGATTCCTGGGCGACTGGGGTTTCCTACTCGAGCGCACTGGGTGATCAGTGCAACCCATTTACTCCACGTAGCATCAGTTGCATGGTGTGTAGAGGGGATGTTTCCTTTGAACATCCAGCCCAGCACTGGCAGTCGGGGTGCCAGGAGCAACGGTGCTTCAGTACCAACCACTTCTGAAGCAGCTCGGACCCCTTCATATGCTGCCAATATCTCTTTTTCAGTTGGAGTATAGCGGGCTTCAGACCCTCTGTATCCCCGACTCCAAAACCCTAGGGGTCGACCCCGGGTCTCCCATGTGCTTTCTGCCAGAGGCTCCAGGTCGGGCCATTCTCCCCGGCTGCAGTGTAGAGCACATTTTTTACATCTTGTCCTGCCTGGACTGGCCCAAGAGCTACTGCATGGACTATTTCTCGTTTAATCTGTTCAAAGGCTTGTCGTTGCTCAGGGCCCCATTTGAAATCATTCTTTTTCCGGGTCACTTGATAGAGAGGGCTTACGATCATACTGTAATTTGGAATATGCATTCTCCAAAAACCCACAACGCCCCAGAAAGCTTGTGTTTCCTTTTTGCTAGTTGGTGGAGACATGGCTGCTATTTTGTTGATCACATCCATTGGAATCTGACGATGACCATCTTGCCATTTGATTCCTAAGAACTGGATTTCTCGTGCAGGTCCCTTCACCTTACTTTGTTTTATGGCAAAACCAGATTTCAGAAGCATTTGGACTATTTTCTCTCCTTTCTCAAAAACTTCTTCCGCTGTGTTGCCCCACACAATGATGTCATCAATGTATTGTAGGTGTTCTGGAGCTTCTCCCTGTTCCAGTACAGTCTGAATCAGTCCATGGCAAATGGTAGGGCTGTGTTTCCACCCCTGGGGCAGTCGATTCCAGGTGTACTGGATGCCCCTCCATGTGAAAGCAAACTGTGGCCTGCACTCTGCTGCCAGAGGGATTGAGAAGAATGCATTAGCAATATCAATTGTGGCATACCACTTGGCTGCCTTTGACTCCAGTTCGTATTGAAGTTCTAGCATGTCTGGCACAGCAGCACTCAACGGTGGAGTGACTTCGTTCAGGCCACAATAGACTACTGTTAGTCTCCACTCTCCATTAGACTTCCGGACTGGCCATATGGGACTGTTAAAGGGTGAGTGGGTCTTACTGATCACTCCTTGGCTCCTCAGTTGGTGAATGAGTTTATGGATGGGGATCAGAGAGTCTCTGTTGGTGCGATATTGCCGCCGGTGCACTGTTGTGGTGGCGATTGGCACCTGTTGTTCTTTGACCTTCAGCAACCCCACCACAGAAGGGTCCTTTGAGAGACAGGGCAAGGTAGACAGCTGTTCAGTTTCCTCCGTCTCCAAGGCAGCTACACCAAAAGCCCAATTGTAACCTTTTGGGTCCTTGAAATACCCTCTCCTGAGGTAGTCTATGCCAAGGATGCACAGAGCCTCTGGGCCAGTCACAATGGGGTGCTTCTGCCACTCATTCCCAGTTAGGCTCACTTCGGTCTCCAATACAGTTAGCTCTTGGGATCCCCCGTCACTCCAGCAATGCTGATGGGTTCTGCCCCTATACAGTTTGATGGCATTAAGGTGCACTGTGCGCCGGTGTCCACTAAAGCTTTATACTCCTGTGGGTCAGACGTGCCAGGCCATCGGATCCACACAGCCCAGTAAGCCCGGTTATCCCTTTCCTCCACCCGGCTGGAGGCAGGGCCCCTCTAGTCCTGATCATGGCAGTCACAACTCACTTCCTGTAAATGTGAATCAGGAGTCCCTCTATTACACTAAGAAATAAAATCTGCGCTTCTACTCCTCTGTCTGGGGACTTGCTCGCTGGAAACTGGAGCAGCAGCTTTCCTGGAAGAGCCTCCCTGAGTGACTGTTCTTCCTTGCAGTTCATGTACTCGTGCCTGTAGGGTCGAAGTAGGCTTGCCATCCCACCTCATCATGTCCTCTCCGTGGTCACGCAGGTAGAACCATAGGGTGGCCCCTGGTGTGTATCCCCTTCTTTGAGCCAAAGGACGCTTATTCCTAACAGCTGAGACACTGCTCTGTCGAGGTGGGGAGTAGGACAGATCTTCTTTGAGTTGCTGAACCTCTTGGGATAGTTTCTCCACAGCAGAGACAAGCGAGGAAGAGATATTTGTGTCGTAATCCCGGAGTCTATCTATCACCTCTGCCACCGTTGGTGTCTCGTCATCTTTCCAGGACATCACTGCCAATGAGTTTGCATGCGAAGATGGTGCGCTCTGTACAAACTTCCGCCACATGGGTCGTGTGCACTTGGCTTCATCTGGATCTTTGGATGACCGTTGATCATCCAGGTCACCATAAATCACCTCAAACACAGCTAATTCCCTTAGATACATATCGCCCAGGAAAATGGACAACTATGGAGAAAGGCATCCAGTAACATCTTCTTTAAAGGGATACCTTTCCTTCACTCCAGACAGGAGTCGCCTCCAGAGGCTGAGGGCTTGTGGTTTTTTTCCAATTGCTTTGTCAACACCCCCTTCCCCAGAAAGGGATCCCAATTGTTTGGCTTCTTTTCCCTCTAGTTCCAGGCTACTGGCCCCATTATCCCAGCATCGGAGCAGCCAGGTGACAATGTGCTCACCTGAACGACGGCTATAATCTTTTCGCATATGTCGCAACTCGCCTAAGGACAGGGATTGGGTGGTCTCTATTTCATTTATTACTTCTCCCTCCTCTCCCCGCGATGGCCCTGGTTCTTCATCATCCCGTTCTAAAAGAGTTGATGTCCACTTCCAATATTTCGTCTTGTGTATGGGGGCAACTGATACTGGTACGGGTTTATTTTCTGAGCTAGCTCCGGTACTTGTTGTGGGGGTTTGAGTGGCTGCAGTGCCTGTTGTCAGGGCTGGATTGTCTCCAGTGCCAGTCACTTTGCATTTCAATCCAGAGACATTCTCTTCCCCCTGGGGGCACTGAATACTGTAGAGCAGGGCTCGGTACGCGGGGGCCAGACCCCAGCATGTTGCAGTTATCTGTGTCTCTCTGGAGTTCCCAGCGTAACAACATACTTTCTCCAAATATTCTACTAGTTTTTTAGGATTCTGCACTTGTTCGGGGGTGAAACTCCAAAACACTGGGGGTGCTCACTGCCCTAGGTATTTGCCCATGCTATCCCACATGCCCTGCCACTCGTAACTATCAAGCCTCGGGGCAGATTTCTGGGTGATATTCTTAAGCTGCTTAGTCAAAACCAAAACAACATGCCCAAAAACTAACAATAAGTGCACCTTAACCACCCAAGGATGTTCAAGATACAAAAACGTTGTTGTAACAAAGGCACAGACATCATAGAACAAAGTTGCAAAGGTATTATTCTGTATTTCCTCCATATAAAATCTCTCAGAGGAGGAGGTATAATTGCTAATTGCCTCAACAAGGTGGTATCCGAAGTACAGTAACGGTTTCAGCAAAAACCCCAAATACCAGATAAAGCTGAAAACGAGTGTTTGTATAACAAATCTTGTAGGCAAAACATTACTAATCACAGCAGAACACAGCAGACTCAAACAACCAACACCGATTTTTAACACCAACTGCAAAAAGGACAACGTGGTGCTGTGACCAGCAGCTGTTGTTATCTCCAACCCTCGGGCCCCACGTTGGGCGCCAAAAAGACTGTCGTGGTTTAGCGGCAGCTCAGCCCCACACAGCCGCTCGCTCACTCCCCCACCGGTAGATGGGGGAGAGAATCAGAAGGGTAACGCTCGTGGGTTGGGATAAGAACAGTTTAATAATTAAAAGAAACAACAACAGAAATGCAACGTAAAGGAGAACAACGAGAGGCGCAAAGCCCCGGGGGAGGGGGAAGGGAGGGGAGAGGGGGAACGAACCGCCGAAACAAACCGCACGCGCCGCAGCCGCCCGCCGACCCGACGCCGCGCCGCCCCCGCGCTGCCACTGCCCCCCCTCAATATACTGGTCATGGTGTCACATGGTACGGAATGAACCTGCCATTGGCCAGTCGGGGTCAGCCGCCCCCCTGCATGGCCCCGCCCCTCCCAGCCCTCCCCGCCACTCGGCAGAGCGCGGGAAGCTGGAAAGGTCGCCGACCCCCACAGTGAGGAGAATTAACCCCTTCTCAGCCAAAACCAGCACATAGTGGGAACATTTACACTGCTCCTGGGAACATGCAGGGCTCAGGAGTATATCTGAAATGCTTGTACACTGACGTACACAGTATGAAAAACAAACAGGAAGGTACATCTTCTGTTTATACCTCTGATTTAGCTGATAATGTATGGCCAAACAACTTACTTTCTTTTTGTTGGGTTTTTTTTGTCATAGCATCATGTTTTCACTTACACAATTATCTAATTTCCAGATCAGAATATCAAAAGCTCAATTTAAAATAACAAAATAAGTTTGTATCTCTCTTTGTGATATCTGCTGTTGTGCACATGGAGATACTATGGATAGGATGGGTTTTGGGATAGGAGAGTGGATGGTAGAATGCCCTTGGATTTTGACATAGGTATAGAGATTAATTAGAGCAACTTACTCAAATTATCAAACAGACAGCAAGAATATCTCATGGCAGAATTTATCTCTGAAGATACATTTACATTTACAAGCAGTGAAGTGAGAACAGATATGAGGGATGAAACAGTGTTGAAGAACCTACTTCCACACTAAATGGGTTTTAGGGATGGCAACATCCTGGACTCATGTTGACTGAATGCTCATTAGCATTTGGAGTGCATCTTCTGGTGTTGTTAATCTCAAGGGAACCCAGTCTGTTCGCTCCACCACCACCCTGCAACATGAAGCAAGGCAAGTGGTGATGGTCAGAAAATTCACTTTGAAAATGCACTCCTGATGCAGTTAAAAAAGCTGCCTTAGGTACAGCTGGGAATTCTAGGCATGACATGAGATTATCAGTTCATCAGTTATACAAAACTTTTAATTTCTGTTTTGCTAGGGGTCTGTGTTCACTGAGTGTCAACCAAGTCAGATGAAGTGGGATGGGCTCCTCCCTTGAAAGTCCTTCTTTGGGGGGCTTTGGAGTCTATCACCTCTGTCACCCGTTGTAAACGCATGAGTCAATTAATAAGAAGTAATTTTAGAAACTACAGGCATAAATCATGCTCAATTCTTCTTTATTTCTGTAATGTAATATGCATTCATTTACCAGCATATTAAAAGAAATGCAGGCAGAAAACAAAAATTTCTGGCTAGGATTATTGGTGCAACTCTAAAGCATCAGCTCTGTCTAGGACCTGTCCCACAAATCTTTTTCCCCAATGGGGATTTAAGTAGATTGCTAAGTATTCGACAGACCTCAGTATCAAGATCAATACTGAATTAGAAGACATAGCTAAGCATAACCGGGGGAAAATAATTAACAAAATTAAGGAGGGTTTTGCTCTATGGGGAACTATTAAAGTTATCTTTATGGGGTCATGTAAATGTAATAAAGATTCTGCCTGCACCACAATTTAATTCTATATCAGAAATGGTCCCTGTAGATGTACCAAAAGATTATTTTACTAAAATTGAATGTGTATCTTCTTCTGGGCTAAGGGAAAGGGGAAGAAAATCTTAAAAGTAGAAAGTAGTGAATTTTACACAATACAGATTTAAAGCTGCCTAAACTCCATCTGTATCACTGGTATTTAGTTGGTTCAGATGCCACAGTTCACCCAAATGGTTATCCTGCTCTGTGAGAAAAGGAGAACATAATGATATAGCTGCGCTCTAGGATGGTTCACCTACTCTCCATGGCAGAATTTAACGAAGTATTTTTTGTTATTTTAAGAATACAGGAAATGGTAGAAAATTATCTGTTAGAAAGATCCCAAATAACACGTGCCTCTGTGAGTATTTGGGTTAATTCTATTTTAAAAACCAGAATACAGACATGATTTTAATTTGCCTTGTTACAGAAAAGAATTCAGACTGATGTACAGTGTGATATTTTAATGTATCTTTAAAAGATGTGTGCAGAAAACCTGAATTGTTCATTACTGATTTAAATTTTTCTAACTAAATGCTAGCATGCAGCTCTCTGAGGAACTGTTGTTCTTTTTTGCCTCTTCCTTTTCATTAGTGCTTTTCCAATTACACTAAAAACAATTTAATCAGATCAGAAGTCCTCTTAAAATAATGTCAGTCCTTTTCTTAACTCAAAAACAAGGCTATCATGAGAGAACATCAAACTGCATTCATTTTTGCTCTGTTAACACCACGTGGATGGTGACCTTCATCTTGGCTCACAGCCTTCTCTGTGGTTGAAAGCACCCATTTAGTATCTGAGGTTTAATCATTAGTGGAAGGATGATGGCACTGCCTAAGCTAGAAGACCTGAGGATGCTTCATGGGTTCACATCCTGACTGTATCACAAATCCATGTGATCATTGTCCCCTGTGCTTTCTTTTAATGACAGCCAAGGATGCAAGTGCAGGGAAGACATGGATGGTCCCAGAGCATACTTTCTGGCATCTATTGTGTCTCCCTTGGTTAGTTTCTGATTCCTGGAATTTTTAACCCAGTGTAAGGAGAATGATCTTTGCCATTGCATCAAAATGTTCCTCTACTGAGTGTCAAGTCAACATAAAAGGTTATGTGAGACTGTTGTGGTTTAACCCCAGCTAGCAATTAAGCACCACACAGCTGCTTGCTCAGTCCCCTGCACTTGGATGGGGGAGAGAATCGGGAGAGTAAAAGTGAGAAAACTCATGGGCTGAGATAAAGACAGCTTAATAGGTAAAGCAAAAGCTAAGCGCAGAAGCAAAGCAAAACAAGACATTCATTCACTCCTTCCCATGGGCAGGCGGGTTTTCAGCCGTCTCCAGGAAAGCAGGGCTCCATCACGCGTAACGGTTACTTGGAAAGACAAGAGCTATCACTCCAAATGCCACCTCCCCCCTTCCTTCTTCTTCCTCCAGCTTTGTATGCTGAGCATGACATCATATGGTATGGGGTATCCCTTGGATCAGCTGGGGCAGCTGTCCTGGCTGTGTCCCCTCCCAGCTTCTTGTGCACCCCCAGCCTCCTCGCTGGTGGGGTGGTGTGAGAAGCAGAAAAGGCCTTGACTCTGTGCAAGCACTGCTCAGCAATAATGAAAACATCCCCGTATTATCAACATTGTTTTCAAAACGAATCCAAAACATAACCCCATACTAGCTACTGTGAAGAAAATTAACTCTATCCCAGCCAAAACCAGCACAGAGGCTTTTTGGCCTGATTAAAAATGTTAATCTGTGAGATCAGTCCCTGGTGGCACAAAGAGCTTCCTTGCTTGAATAAAGGTGTAAAGGTTTGGACCTCTAGTCTCTACAGTGAACCGGTGTTGCACTAAATACTGGTATTTAACAAGTACACATGATAAATCGTTGAACCTCCTTCTAGACACTTTTCTTCAGGACTGATAATGTTCAGCTACCACAATTTCTTCTCTCTTTCTAAATTAGCACTAAACCAGCACTCCTTTCCAATGTTTTAAATACACATAATTTTAAACTAGGAGACAAGCACTGCAATTATTATCATCAGTAACATCAGCCTAGGACAGGGTCCCCTCTCCATAGTGGCATCTGCTTCAGAATGTAATATGAATGGAAGGAAGATGTGGGCTTACATGTCTCACATGAAAGTAATTTGTGGATTAACTCTTAGTATCCGGAGAGTAGCTTAATCCTCAAAGCTCAATCTTTAAGTCTCTTCTGAAACTCTTTGGCATTAACATATAGCGTTCGGTTTTTCAAGGACTTTGGTAAGCACTTGTGGTGAGGTTCAGCTGCAGCCCATCCTACCTTCAGTGTGGTGAACACAGAGGGCTCAGCCCAGCCCACATCCCAGCACAGTGGTATTACCTGGCTGAGGCTGGGCAGAAAAATCAGCTGCTGTGGTCCCCGATCCAGTCTTCTGTACCCCAGGTTCAGACTGTGTAGATGGGCTGTTTGCATATGAGTTGTCTTTTTAACATTACAGATACAGCAACATGGATGGGTGGAGTTCAATGGGGAGTATTCTGGGCTGTCTTCTGCTCTTTTGTCTGGTGCAGTACAGTCATAGCCTAATTCTGCAAACAACTCTTTTAGATTCACTGAGCAGAACTGAGCACAGTATTCCAGAGGAGGTAAAGTGTTTATAATGTCATAAAATATAATGACAGTTTATTTTCTGCCTTATTATCATCCAATTGGAGATTCATCGAAACACCTTGCCTGCTTTTGTTAAGCACAGCCATTTTCAAGTTTAGAACTTCACTGAGCTACATATAAAGATATTTCCTCCTTATACCTTTATGTTTTATTTCATCAATGTTCACATTGCTTATTCAGCTAGTTTTGTCAGGTCATTCTGAGATTTTCATAGTCTTTTGGAGACTTGTGCATGTGATTAGGTTTCATCACAACAGAAAGTTACTGTCAATATGTTGTTCATTAATAAAGCTGCACGTAATCAAAGTAAGGCACTCAGAGATTTTGGGACTAAGCTGGGGTTTTGGAGGGCTGTGAATAAGCAGTGAAAACATTTTCTCTTCTCCTCAGCACGACTGACTGAAAATATGTTATAGGAAAAACTATTTCAGAGTTGCTGTTCTGGGACTCATGGTGATGTGTGATCTTGTTGAGTGGCTATTTTCTGAATGACTATTAGGAACAAGCATTAGTATGAACAAGAATGTTTTTACTGTCTTCAGTGAGCCTCAGCCGGACCAACTGCCATGTAACCTGCTGCAGTCTCAGAGTACGTACACAGTGTTGAGACATCATTCGCTATTTCTTCCTGTGTGTCATGGTTTAACCCTAGTCAGCAACTAAGCACCACACAGCTGCCCGCTCACCCTCCTGCCACAGTGGGATGGGGGAGAGAATTGGAAAAAAAAAAGTAAAACTCATGGGTTGAGATAAAGACAATGTAATAGGTCAGCAGAGGAAGAGAAAATAATAATAACAACAACAAAAACAACAAAAAGAATACACAAAACAAGTCAGAAATATCCCTTTTTCAGTTGGAGTATAGTGTGCTTTGGATCTTCTGTATCTCAGACTCCAAAACCCTAGGGGTCGACCTCAGGGCTCCCCTGGTGCTTTCTACCAGAGGCTGCTGGTAGGTCCATTCTCCCTGGCTGTGGTGCACTGTTGTGGTGGTGATTGGCACCTGTTGTTCTTTGACCCTCAGCAACCGCACAACAGAAGGGTCCTTCGAGAGACAGGGCAAGGTAGACAGCTGTTTAATTTCCTCCATCTCCAAGGCAGCTACACCAAAAGCCCACCTGTACCCTTCTGCGTCCTTGAAATACCGTCTCCTGAGGTAGTCTATGCCAAGGATGCACGGAGCCTCTGGGCCAGTCACAATGGGGTGCTTTTGCCACTCATTCCTGGTTAGGGTCACTTCAGCCTCCAATACAGTTAGCTCTTGGGATCCCCCTGTCACTCCAGCAATGCTGATGGGTTCTGCCCCTACATAGTTTGATGGCATTAAGGTGCACTGTGCACCAGCGTCCAATAAAGCTTTATACTCCTGTGGGTCGGATTTGCCAGGCCATTGGATCCACACAGTCCAGTAAACTCACTTGTCCCTTTCCTCCACCTGGCTGGAGGCAGGGCCCCTCTAATCCTGGTCATAGTATCCGTTGCTCACTTCTTGTAAATGCAGATCAAAAGTCCCTTTATTAAGATCAAGAAGTAAAATTAGCCCTTCTACTCTGTCTGGGAACTGCTCACTGGAGACTGGAGCAGCAATTTTCCTGGAGGAACCCCCATTTGTGATTGTATTTCATTGCAACTCACGTACCCATGCCTCTAGGGTCTAGCAGTTTTCCATCCAACTGCCTCATGTTCTCTCCATGGTCACACAGGTAGAACTACAGGGTGACCCATGGTGTATATGCACTGTATCCTCTCCCTTGAGCAGAGGAATGCCTACTCCTAATAGCTGAGATACTAGTTCGTACACATGGGGAGCAGGACATATCCTCTTTGAATTGCTGGAACTCCTGGGACAGTTTCTCAGCCAGCATATCTGGTAGTTTCTCCACAGTCGATATGCAGGCATGTAGAGAGGAAGAGAGATCATATTGCCAGAGTTGGCCAGTCAACTAATCCACCATTTATCCCTCTCCATCTTTCCAGGTCATTACTGCCAATGAGTTGGCATACGACAGTGGTGCGCTCTGTACAAACTTCCGCCACATGGGTCGTGTGCATTTGACTTCATCTGGATCTCTGGATAACTGCATGTTGCCCAGGTCATCACAAATAACGACCAGCACAGCTAATTCCCTCACATACTGGATAAATCTCTCCATGGTGGTCCACTTGCTTGAGTGTCATACAACATCTTCCTTGAAGGGTACCTTTCCTTCATGCCTCACATGAGCCACTTCCAGAGGCCGAGGGCTTGTGCTCCTTTTCTAATCACTTTGTCAATGTCCTCTTCTCTAGAAAGAGAACCCAGTTGTTTGGCTTCCTTACCCTTTAATTCCAGGCTACTGGCCCCATTATCCCAGCATTAGAGCAGCCAGGTGACAATGTGCTCCCCTGGACGATGGCTGAAGTCCTTTCATATTTCTTGCAGCTCACTCAGGGATAGAGATCAGGTGGTTACTGTCACATTTATGAGTTCTTCATCTCCCTCCAAGGAAGAGGAGGAACCCTTTTGCTGAGTTCTTCCTTGGGGGAAGTGGGGAATTCTTCCTCCTCCTCATCCTGTTCTTGTGATGACCCTGCTTTAGAGTAGTCTGCCTCCTTGCTGGCACAGCAGCATGCTTCTTCCTCCTGCTCTCTCTTAGAGGAAGCTTCCTCATCCCTTACTAAATGAGCTGATTTTCACCTCCATGATTTCTTCTTGTAAATGGGGGAAACTGATACTGGCTCGGGTTGGTTTTCTGGTTCATCTGCAGTGCCTGTCTATGGGATTTGAGTAGCCACAGGGCCTGTCACCAGGGTTGGAGTATCCACAGTATTCTTAAATAGTTGTTTAACCTTAAACAAGACTTGATGCACATTCAGGAGGCATAGCAATAGAAACATGCTGGTTGAACATCCCAAGGTTTATTTAAAATTCTCAAGAGCTATTGCAATTAGCCTGGAGAAGAAGGGGAAGACAGAAGAAGGTGTCTCCCCCAACGGTGGGGTCTCTGAGGAGAAAAAGTAAAAAGTATAATTACTAATAATTTCTGATAAACGGATCTTGAAGTACAGAGGTGATGGCAATGCTGAGTACAAATACGAGGTTGATCTCCCAACCAATAATTTTATCATACCATGAGCCAGTGTTACAGAGTACAGTAAACTGATAACCTTAATCCACCTGCCAGAGGTGACAAACAATGTATAGGGCAAGTGAAGTGTTACATAACTCTGAGAACAAATACAACAACTTTGAGAGCAAGTAAATCAACATTGTGACCAGCGACTACTAAACCAATTCAACGAATGCTTATAACAGATTTGTTTTAACAAGCTTTGGTCAGATCTGTCATTATCTCAACTCTTTGTGCCACATGTTGGGCATCAAAAAGGATTTTTGTGGTTTAACCCCAGTCTGCAACTAAACACCACACAGGTGCCCACTCAGCCTCCTGCTCTGTGTTGGGATGGGGAGAGAATCAGAGAAAAAAAAGTTGAGATAAAGACAGTTTAATAGGACAGGAGAGGAAGATAAAATGGTGGTAGCAGTAGTAGTAGTAGTAGTAGCAGCAATATTCAAGTGATGCACAATGCAACTGCTCACCACCCACCAACAAATGTCCAGCCAGTACTTGAGCAGTGACTGCTGCCCCCCAGCCAACTCCCCACAGTTCATATACTGAGCATGATGTCATATGGTATGGAATATCCCTTTGGCCAGTTTGGGTCAGCTGTCCCTGCTATGCTTCCTCCCAGCTTGTTATGCACTTGGAAGAGCACAGGAAGCTGAAAAGTCCTTGACTTAGTATAAGCACTGCTTTGCTGAAACATCAGTGTGTTATCAATATTATTCCTATGCTAAATCCAAACCACAGCACTATACCAGCTACAAGGAAGAAAATTAGCTCTATCCCAGCAGAAACCAGGACAACGTGACTGTCCCTGCTAAATTGAAGGGTTTATTTCCAGAGTTCAGGAGTGCTATTTGCAACTTCTCTCCATGGCTTCCGACTTTTTGCTATCCAATACTCAGGTACCAGATCATGGATATGCTATCCTATATAGCCATATATATATATATATATATATATATGGGACATATATAGCCATAGGTAGCCATAAGTCTAGCTATCTTTAATAGCTTCCTATTCTCCCATGAGCTGAAATGCTGTGAAAAATGCGAAAGATTATTTGGAAGGGCAGATGTCCCACCCCTGGAAACATTCAGGGTCAGGTTGGATCGGGTTCTGAGCAACCTGGTCTAGTTGAAGATGTCCCTGCTCATTGCAGGGGCGTTGGATTATATGACCTTTAAAGGTCCCTTCCAACTCAAACCATTCTATGATTCTACAACATTGCAGCTGCACTTGATCACTGCTGACTTGTGAGAGAAATGACTGCTCGGATGACAAGCAGCCTGCACAAGTCCAATTTATCCAAAGTATGCAAGCAACTGTTTGGGTATCTTTTTCCATCCTGTGCTTTATACTCAGGATTTGGGGTGCTAATTTCTTTGCTAACTTGCTTTTATAGTGATTGACATTTTTTCAAATTATCTGGTAAAACCAAACAAAACCCCCAAAATGCAAACCCGCAGCATTTAGTTCCCTTTGTGTGACCATGGTTAGTAACAAAAGCAGTTGAGCTTTTAATTTATTAAATTTTAATAAAAAAATAAATTCAAAAAGGTATTACCTTTATTCATATAAAATAAACTTTTTATTACCAAATCCTATACTTTTAAGTTAGATTGTTAATTTCATCATCTGTAAACATCTATGCTAAAATCTGTCACCTGGTTGTTTGCAATTTGAGGACACAGAGCTATGCAGAATTCTGTGTAAGCTAAAACCACCTACTCATAAAGGGAAGACACACTCTAAAATATCCCTCCAGTCTGCAGTGATGCAATTTTGGGACATAGTAACAGAAGAAATATAAATGATGCTGGAATCTTTCATTCTAGACACTCTGTCTCCCTAATGATACATCAGAGTATTTTCATCTAACCTCTCCTGCTAAATCATTGGTAGTATTGGCTAGATATTGATGATAAATGTATCATATTGATAGCTAAGTATTGGTAGCTAAATGTATCATAATGCATCATTGTAACTTCTCCAATACCTGCTGATAAATGGCTTCAATCTCTTGCTACAACAGCAATTTATGAAAGAAAATCATATAAACTTCAAGATAAACTCCCACAATTTGAAGAGATTGCCTCTTTTTACACTTTATAAATAGAAGCAAAGATTGTACATCTCCTCCAATATATGTGTTGAAATGGTCTAGTCAAATTCCCAAAAGGACAAGTATAGAGCTCAAAGGGGAGCTCTTTTCTGGTCTAAATTGTCACAACTCCAGGAGAGCTACAGCAGTTTACTCCAAGGAAGGATCTATCCCCAGCAGCCTGCCTGCTATTACATCTCCACCTCTCAAGCTTTACCAAAGTGTTTTCTTTTTTCTTTTCTTTTGCAAGAAGCCCTCACCCAAAGACACCTAGCTGCTCTGGGATCCCAAAAATGGAACAGATGAAGAATCCCATACTTTTAAAAGAAATTACCTTAGCGATCTGCAACAGGTGCTTCCCCACTTTCAAATTTTTTCCAAAGAGGCATAACACTAGTTTCTAATCATAAAAAATCTCAAGACATTTATTCCGTGGCAGGAAGATTTTATGCTTCAGATAAGACACTGGCAGATAAGACACCTACTTGATTTCCCTTTTGGCTAAACTCGCACTCATTAACACCTTGTGCTGGGCAAGTGCAGGGGTGAAATATTCCAAATCATATGCTGTCAAAATATTTTCAAAACTTTTCAATAGCCATTTTCCATGAAACACAAGTGGAAGAGGCAAAACAGGTGACAGTGAGGCACATAGTTTGTATCATTGTTCACAATTCCACCTCTGAGTTCATTTATCTCCAAGTTGTACTTACAAAACCTTTATGTATCACCATCATTTATTTCTGGTACGGAATAAATATACACATGCATTTCATCTAATCAAGGCAGCATACAGGCAGGAACTAGCTGACAAAGTGTTCCTCATGATCTTTTAATGTACCTCTTCGCTTTACTATATTCCCTTCAAATGTCATCTCCTTCTGTCTTCTGTCAAACAGTTGCAAGCATGAAAATAATAAATAATACATACTTTGTATTCCAGCAACTTTGTACAAGTGCTCTTAACATATAAGCTCTTCAGCGAGATGACAAAAAGAAAATTTGAGTTGTAGCTCTCTTATCTTAAAGTGAATGAGAAACCATTATGTTCCATTTGTGGCACATCCCTCAGCCAGTGCCTGGGAGCTGAGGGAGGGAAGATCTTCCCTCGGTACATACAGCACTGGCATATCAACACTAACACTAGTTCTTGAATCAGAGACCCTCAAAAGCCCACAGGGAAGCCCGCAGGAGGTCTGTGAGCCAGCTCATCTCTCATCCCAGCACTGCTACAGTGATGTGGACTAACCCCCACCTGAGCACGGCGGCAGGCCAGGGCTACAGAAATCTGCTTGTAAGAAGCCTTGGGAAAGGTTGCCAACACATGAACAGCTCTTCCTAGGAGAAGAGGACTTTATTTTCATCATGCAACTGGGGACTGTTGGGCAGTGAAGAGGACTTGCAGCTTCATCTTTGCTCTTTCCTGTGTTTGTGTGCAGGACTGAGTCAGCCCTCCCTTTCTTCTTTCAGACATTTCAAACTCTCAGGAATTTGGCTAGGCCTCCCTGGTCTCTCCTGCCTCCATTTTCAGGGTCATGCAACACCAAATTAAAATGAGAATTAATGGCAGACACCAAGAATCTAGCAGCTCTTTGCTGACCATGGATAACCTGACCAGTAAGGACAGCTTTAAGGACCCTCTTGATCTTCTGTTAACACAGACAGCAAGTTAAAATGGCCTTTTTCTGGTCCACAGGCTCCGCTGTGCAGAAGGAATAGGGATTGCTGCAGGGCAAAGGGGGCTGATCAAGTACTTCATAATTAAATAAAACAAATTGGCAAATGCCAGAGTCAGCCACTGGTTTAGGGTAAATAAACACTCACGCATTTATACATAAAACCAAAGCTTGTATGGAGGAGATCAAGCCAAGCAACCCCTGCCATATTCAGCTATATGTTTGTATAGCAAAACTGAGCATATTTCTCAACTCTCAGACAAGGCAGTTCCCCTAAGTGCACCTGTTTGGTTTTGTTTGGTTGGTTTTTTTCCCTTTCCTTCCATCTGCTCACAAGACCAATAAATGACTAAGTAACACCATTATTGTAAAACAAGCTGCACAGCACAAAGCTGTATTTACTGGAATGATGCCACATTATTGTTTCTGTTCCATTAAATGTTTACTTTAGGCCTTTTATAACAGTTAGAGGTATAAGGGTTATTCTTCCAGCCTCAAAGAAACACAGTGAGAGCAATTTGCCAAGCTGTGCAAAAAGTTATGCACACAAGTCTCGTTATTCATGCACTCAGTAAGAAAATTTAGCTCCCTACCTGCTCCCACCCCTCCCAGCTTTCTCAGCAAGATGCAGCAAGATTTAGAAGACAAAGAAATAAAATGTTTTGGCCTGAGTGTCAGTGAAAAGAAGAGGATGTTATTTTTCAACAATTATTCTGCATTATGATTTGATCTACTTCATCCCCTGCACATTTTAAGAACAGCATTTGCAGAGCATAGGGTTAATACATACAGGCTGCATCATGTATATGCCCTTTTCAACTTGATGGTACAAGACTTGGGCTATGTTCTTCCTTTCTGTAACAGTAGAGTGTTTTGTTTTATTTGCCAGAGAGACACAGAAGAGGAATGTGTCAAGGGTTCTGAAAACAAAAGAATTAAACTCAAGCATTTAAAGTGCCCAGCTGTTTCTTGGGAAGTGTTACACAGAAATAAAAATGCTCTGAATATTATGGGTTATTGCTCGCAAATGTTACCTGTGGTATGCTGAGGCTAATCATAAACTCAGAGAACAGGTCACTTACATCATGTTACGTTTGCATTGATTAAGGCATGGAAATCTTCATAGATCTGGGTCAATAAACAGAACAAGGCACAACATTCCTGTGATTCTGAAAAGAACAGATTGAAGAGATTGTGGACTGTATTTCACAGGGCTGTAGTCTTACAGATCCTTGTTAGTCTTTACCTGCTCATAGTAATTTAAGCTTCCAATTTTAATCAGGATTTAAAACAGTGAGAAGGAAACCTTGATTTAAAAAGCTGATTTTATTTTTCCTTGCATTTGTACTTGCTAATTAACTTTGTTCTCACTGATTGGCATAATAATTAACACAAGGTGATTTGCAATCATATTTGCAATGTATATTTGATATATTTTAGTATCTTATTTTATCATAAATATACACAGAGTGCAAGAATTATTGTAATTTGTTCAGATGCTTACGTTTAACATTCATACTATTTCAGCAAGTGGCAAAAGACTTCTAAATTACTATTTCATTGGGGTTTTTATCAAAATGCATTGGGGTGGAAACTAAAAATCAATTTAAATGCATAGAATTGGTTTAATTAATTGTATTTAACTGTCTTAAATACACCGTATCATGTTTTTCCTTATAAAAAAGAAGCTTATTTAAAACTAGCCAGATTACTAAATGAACAAAGTGGATACATCATTTAGTGAATGGAGAGATTATATCCTGTCTCCAGGAGCTAATATTTAGATATCTAACATGCATATAAATGGCTAGTGAGTTATCAGAAGTGCCTATAGGGGCTACTGCCTCATTTCCCCTCAAGGCAATAGGAGCTAGATGTTTAATCTGTAGGAGAGATTTTGAAACTCCCACTGGTCATCTGTCTCCATCTTCAGGCACCAAAATATCTTTGGAAATCTGACCCCTCGCCGTTAGGGTTTTGTCTGTGTTATCTTCTCCACTTTTTTTATTCATAAGCTAGAACAGAAAACAATCCTGCATATTCAGGTGTCAATCCATTTCTGAATTTTCCATAAGCAATGCTAATTAAATGGCAAAAATATTTGCTGTACCTGCTAGTTCAGCTAAAACAAACATCAAATAAAAGAGAGGCTTTTCTGTACAGTAAAATATTTGAAAAAGTGCAAACTCCAGTATCAGCATCACAGTAAAGGCAGGAAAAGTAATACATTTCTGGATTTTAAGACATAACAATTATTTTAATAAAGTCTACACTGACCTTAAAAATTGAATGTTTTTCTACTAATTCCCTAAGTAGTTTTATTTGAACCACTGAGTAGGACAATCTTTCTAATATACTGAAATAATGCTGAGAAAAATCTAAGCTTTAATAGAGGTTATCAGTGTTTTATACCTGTTTTCAATTTTATTTTTAATGTATTTAATTTTACTATATTTTTTAGTTAAATATAAACATCTCTGTTTAGTTTAACTTCTAGGCACCTCTAGAAATTCTCAGCAACCACACTGGGTGCCTGGGCTGCCAGTATAGTCACTGGGGCATTACATCTCTCCATCTAGAATCTAAGCAGGTCACTGCAGAAAGTACCAGTGTGAAAACCATACCTACCATCTCAAATTTGCCCTTTCAGTGTCTTCTCTGATGTACTTTCAGCTGCTTCCTTATACTCAGGATGCCCTGCCTGAACTCTCTGGTGGGCTTAGACACCTACATCTTTCGTCTAAAAGCCTAAATGTATTGGTGGCACTGCTTTACCCAGTAGGTCAGTGGTTTTAGCTTTCACCTTGCTTGAATTCCCTCTTCTGCCAAGGAAAGTCTCCTAAGACAGAGTCTGTATGACCAGGTAAGTAAGGACTTTCTGAGATGGGAGCCCTACGTAATCCACCTGCTGAGGTTTTACCATTTTGCATATGAATTGTTTCCCACAGGAAGGTGACCTAACCACTTGGCTGCATGGTCATTCTTCTTTCTCTCTTGCTCCAATCATATGGAATTATTGCAGCAAACATGAAGCAGCACTAACAGGAAAAAAAAGAGTTTTTTCCATGACTAGTATTTTCTGTGCTCCCAGAAGGTATGGATTCCTGGCAGGAAAAACTGTGCATTGACTTATGTTCTTCTAAATCCAGGGCAGGTTTGGTTAAGCTGCGGAGTAAAACCAACAGCAAATAATCACTCCAAAGGTGATGAAGGAACAGAAAGCCTTGCTGGGATTTCTACACTAGTCACAGGTGTGGCAGACTCTGTATGGTCAGTGCTAAGGTGTTTCTCAGCATGCCTAGAGGAATTTCCCCAGTGGTCAATGTTGGAAACGTAGTGCCTACAAACTTTAAACATCTCCAGGATTAAGAGAGAGTGAGTTGGGGGGGGGGTTGTCACTTTTTTGGTTTAAGAATTCAGTGTGAGATACATCTCATCTAACTTCAGTCATTTGTAGATGATGAATTTCCCAAACAGTTTTAGATACCCAATTTACACAGCATGAACTGAACTCTAGAGATGTCTGTTCCTCTTCAGGGTAAAAGAAGCTTAATAGGCAGACTAGACACCTAATCCTGACTCAGCTTAATTTAAGCAAGAGGAGACTTGCTACTGAAGTATAATTCAGGTGTATCTGATATTTCAAGGTCTTAGTTCCCTGTTATGCTCATGTTTTCTGCTGGATTAGGAATGGTTGCTCCAGTATGTACTTTGAAAGCTTTACATTATTAAAAATAATAAATTATGTTTCTGAAAATCTAAAAGTTTTCATTCCTCACTGGAGACTAGAAATATGAAAATCCCATTAAACTGGTTTGATCAGGCTAATTTTACCAAAATCAGTATTGCTATAATATTTACAGTGTGATGTTTTGTTGTAATTATTTCTAGTGTCTCCTACATCTCAATGCACTATGTGTAAGAGAAAAGTAAACTGACCTCTATCTCACCTTCCTTCCCCATTAAAAAAACTTAATGGTGTAGGAGCAGGAATTCAGTCTTACAGTATGCTCTCAATGGTTGGAGTTTGGATCCTGCAACTGAGCCTGCAGTACAAGAGGCTTGCTCCTCAGGTGAGGCACGTCCATTATGACAAGCAGATTTTTAGGGATCGAGGGAACTGCTAAGATTGCCTGGCCTAACCCCCTGCACAGATTTCACCTGCTAATTTCTACATTGAGCCTTAACTTGCAGTTAAGCTAAAGTATATTTTATATAAGGACATCCAATCTTAAACACTTCCATCTCCCTTACCCACTGGTAGTTTTCCCAGTAGTTAATTGCTCAGTACTTAAAATTTGGCACCTAAATTCAATCCTGATTTTGTCTAGTTTGGGCTTGCTGTTGTATCCTACCACTCATTCTTTTTGCTGGGTTGTGACCTGCTGCTAGCAGAAATTCCTTCTCTATGTAGATTACAGATTGACCAAATCCCTTCTTTTCTTTGCTGACTGAATACCCTTAGCTTCTTGTGAGCTGCTCTGTGGGGTATGTTTTCCAGGTACTGTATCATGCCCATGGCTTTGATCTGAGCCTTACAAGTTTTTTTTCCATTTTAAAGTGTAGAACTGGGCAAGTTCTACATGGCCAGTGCCTCACTCTTTTGGCATTTCTAGATATTAAAACTCTACATAATACTGACATGTCAGTACATTAAGGGATGATGCCTGCTCTCTGATAGCCATGGTATTATAGCTGGGCTCATGTTCAGTTGGTTAGCCATCACAACCCAGCGGTCCTTTTCTAGGGTTATTGGTTTCCAAGTCACAGTTTTTAACTCTGTAAGTCTTGACATATTCTTTGTTCCTACATGTATGACCCTGACTTTTCCAGCATTGAAATTATGTATTTTGAACTAGTTTATTTCACCCAGCAATCCAAATTGCTTTACAGAACTAATCTGTTCTTATTTCTTACAATGCCAACAACATTTGTGCCAGCAGCAGGCTTTACTAGCAATTATTTTATTCTTCTTCTCAGGTGATTAACAAATGTATTGATAGCTTAGGGCTGGTGAACAGACTCCTGCAAAAACTCACCAGAAACTCCTACATTATGATAATTACCCAATTACAACACACCAATTTCCAAACTATTTAAAATGTGCTAAACTGATACTGTACAGTGCTAAACTTCAATCACAATGTACTGTGACTTCGTGCCAGTTGTTTACAGTATCAAGCTATATCATGACAGTACGTTTATCTCTGACAATAAAGACAGCTGTCCTATCAAAAGCATACATTTTTGATCTCGCCTAGGCTTTCTAAACACTGCTTCATCTTGATGCTACAGTATACAGATACTGTTTTCTTTTTTTATTGACTCATGAGAAGCTTTGAGAACATCACATGTAGCACCATAAGGGATATTAGCATGATATTCCTATTTGGTGCCAGCTACTTTGCAGTCCCCTACCTTTGTGTGCTACCAACATGTTCCTGTCCGCTAAGCACTGTCAAAAAATTGCTTCTTCATTGGAAAATATTGTCCTGAGTGTTCAGTCTCTGGTAAGAATTGCAGTTTTCAGATGTGGCCAAAAAAGGAGGAATCCCCTTTGCTGGTATTTAAACTTTGCACTGAAGCATGGGATCAGTCAAACCCCCACAGATGTCTGTTGATGTCCGTGAGTTTCACAGTTTTGCTTTGTGTTATACCACAGAAAGGATTTCATTAAAAATAAAGTTAATAACTTAGGAATCAAGCAGGCATCAAAGACCATTTTCAAGACATTTCTATAAAGTCTTAAAAAATCCTGAATCTTTCTAATGACTCGGGGAGATAAATATGCAAATATGTATATATATACCTATATAAAAATATATAAAATCTACCTCTTTTTTTCCAGAGACATTGATCATGTGCAGGTTTATTCTGTGAGTTCTTTAAATGTCAGATTTGAATTTGATCTTTCACTGAAGATTTTATTATATCCAGTTACTACCAAATCAATAATTAATTTTATTTCATTCCAATGAGAATCACTTACATGATATTTTTATTTTAAAATAAACTATCAATTAAAACCGAAAATCTGTCTCCAACGTAGGGCAAAAAGAGAGCAGCCAAAATAAGGTTAGTGGCAGGTTCATAATCAAAGCCCCTCTCTCTATTGAGAAATAAACACTTGTGAGGATTCTTAGTGCGTTTTACAGTCTTAACGGCTGTCAGGTCTCCCTTGATTGACCCCGAATAAAATCTAACTGGGGGTGACAAAAAAATATGTCCATCAACTTTGCTCATGCATTACAACATAAAAATTGACTGGAGTCATTGACTACAGGTAGCAATGAGCAAAACTACACAAGATAAATACTCTGGTTTGTGGATACTCATTCACTCCACTTTTGTCTGCCACCTTGATTTTCGGATTGGGCATTCATGGATAAAAACTGGGTGATCTGAAAAAATCGTGTGTGTCTTTTAAAAGACAGTATCGTGTTATGTTACTCCCTTCAAAGAAATTTATGTTACATGGTGTTAGACCATGGGCTAAGCTTAATGTAACATGATGCATTAAAAACTGCACATCATGATTGTAATGTGTGTCAGAACAATGAATTGTTATATCACATATCTCTTCATTTGTAGGTAGGGGACCCATGGAAATAATTCGCAAAGGGATATATTCTCCTTTTGATGCATGCACATAAATCCCTTTTTCTCTCACTACTTCCAGCTCTTCACCTAATGGCTGGTCTGAGCTAGGAAAAACTGCTTTTAAAAAATCCTCAAGTTAGCTAAAAAGGTTTGAATTGTAGCTTAGCATTTATTATAGGCACAGTTTAACCCTTGAACTGTATGACAGGGCTGCTTTGGAACATGTGCTCCCCCCTAGTGTAATATTTGAGGAATCACTATTGCTGCCTTCTCTACCCAGGGTAAATTGTACTGTCACTATAGCTTTGCTTAAGATGAGTAGATTTTATACCACCACATCCCAGTGGACTACTTCCTTTCCACAGAAGCATAGATGAAATCAGAATCTGTCCTGGAGGTGTTTGGAGAAGCAGCAAAGGCAGAAACAGGAATGGACTTTGGCCCCAGCTCTTTTCAGCTTCTGCCTGGTGTCTGCTTCCGCTTTTACCTAACTTCCCAAAGTAACTGAGCCTCTCCTGTAACAAAACATAGCTCCCACTTGATTCACTGTGTTCAGTGGGTATCTCACAAACCCTGCAGCAGCAATCCATTTTATCCTTGTCCTACCCCGTGGCCTGTGCTACTTGCCTGTATTGGTGGCGTTGAATAACTCTCTAAGCATTTAGGGGTGGGATATTTGTGAAAGATCATTTTGACCATTTTGATCAAGTGATAAGAAATTGGGTCAAGAGATCTACACTACAAGGAATACTGATACTGTGTTGTATGTTCACAATCAGGGATATTAATTCTTGTGCACTTAAATGACGCATAGCTTTGTGCTGGCCAGCTGTACAGAGGTTAATTTTATCTACTGAATATATTAAAAAAAATTAGGGAGACACTACTAATTTTTATTCAAAATCTAATCTTATTTATGTAATACCCTTTAGGGAGGCTGAAAGATAAAATTTGAAGACTGAATAATTTCCACATTTTGTTTTATCATAAATGAAAATTCACATACAAATGGCACAGATGGTTTTGATGGATAAACAAAATAGTATAAAAGCTCATTGAGCATTTACTTACTAAAGTAATTGTCTCAGTCCTCAGCTGAAGCAAATGTATATTTGGCACGGCTACAGCCATGGGTTTTTCAAGCTGCCTAAACCAACTGGTAATGGATGAGATGATGGAAACTGCCCCTGGGGTTTAGTGGACTTTAGAGGTGACTGCACCTCCTACTGCAAGGTATGCTCTGACCTCAGCAGCATTGGTGGAAGTGGCATGATACCTATAATTTGAACTATATCAGCTGACAAACATGTTGGCTCTACAGTCCAAAAGAACTAGTGGTATTACACAAAACAGCTCCACTGCAACAGCCCTGTTATTTCATAAACTCCCTTACTAAAGACAAGGAAATGAATCTAAAATGGAGGAAGGGATATGATGAGAATACAGGATTAATGCTTACTATTTGCACAGCTTAGAAGTTGTGTGTTTCTTAAGGTTAGAAACAGAGGAGACATTAATGTCAGGAGACATTAACTGGGAATTGCTAATATCAGGACTTGAGGCATACTGCAATGCTTTTGAGTCTGTCTGTTCTTTTCTTGTGATGAAGCGTACGTGTGGCATTAACTTCCTAAGCTGGCCTTTCACAGATCATGTTATGAGTTGTAGGACATGCTTTGCAGTCTGGTGTGCTCCCTCGCATGTGAATTGGGTGCACTGTGAGCATTTCAGATTAAACATCTATTACATAGTTGTTTATGTGTGCAGAGATCTGAGCTCATCAGTCTGATTAGCTGCTTCCAGTCCCTCGTTCTTAAGTGAAATGGTAGCAAGCAGTAATCGCTATGTGTGCTCTTATCCAGAAGAAAGGAATAAGACATAGCTGGACTTTTCTAGAGAGAAGGCATAGTACATTGGCAGTGACAATTACACCCACTCAAGTAAATTTGTGCAAAACGTAACAAACTGGCTTGGAAATACACCTTATGTGGAGCCAAATGAAAGCTGAGATGACCAGATGACACTGGACAGAGAAGAAGTCATATTCAGAGCAGCTTCAGCTTTACGTGTGAGGAAGGATCAATATAGGAGAATATGTAAAGATACATGTAAGGGTCCCATATACAGAATTACCTGCTCCATATGTCAGCATAGCTAAAGCATCAGCAAATTACATTTAGGCACCTGCCTCTATGCAAGAGCATGCACATAATGACTTAGATCTTATGAAAATAATAGATCTTATGAAAAGCCTTCAACCAAATGAAGCACAAGCAGAATACTTCCAAAATTCATTGAAGAATCAATGGTTTCAGTACCACCCAAAAGGCACAACAGGATTCACAACCTTCATATCAGAACGTATTCAACTCTGGTGTAACACCACTAATTCACATGGAAACATATCTACAACTGACTAGGCTAGAAACTGTTTCAAAGGAGTTCTGGAAAAAAAAACCAACAAACTTTAATTAAAAATTGAGTGTCTGTCCTGGAAAGCATTATACATACTTTCCTGGATATCCAGATATCCAGACCCTTAGAAGTAAAATTATTATTTTTTAAAGTGTTAATTTATCATTTTCAGGAACTAATACAAACATACATTAATAATAAAGTAGATCATCCTTTTAAACACAGTTTTACATTATACTTCAGCATCCACCAGTAAGACTTTTTTCAAGTTATCATTATGTGTGCTTAAATATGATCTCAGGTTTGGTATATTATAATCTATTCAATTATCTGAATTAGCTGTAAGAAAACAATTGCATTCTACTTCTAAAATGCAGTAGCTGAGCCTAAACACTGTCAGTTGTGCGAGTTAATGCTTCAGGGCTAGAAATAAAACATTTGTAGCACTTGGAAACATGAGTTACTTTTCTTAATATTGCTTCTTCTAGGCAATTTTTATTTTCATACTGTTATTTGTTGTTGGCCTTCTCACTTATGGAACAACTATGTCAAATATAGAAATGACATCGAAGACTATTTTTTAAAAAATAATTGATGTGTAGGTGCAAGGTGGTAATGCAGCTTTCCTTGCAGCGGTCTGTATTTTCAAAGCATATGTACTGTAGTCACACTGCCTTGGAATTGTTTATAGAACAGCACGACTTCGTACAGCTTTCTAAGACCAGATTAATAAGATCTGAGTTTCAGTCCAAGTAAGGGCCTGCATTTTCCCTTGTGCCTGCCAGAATGCTGCTCTCCTTCCTCCTCCTCCTGCACAGGCAATGGCAGGTTTCCTTATCAAATATATAATACAACTGTGAACTTGTCTGCAGGTCACAGTCATTCACGGAGTTATGCAGGCTGTTGATTTTGAGACCTGCATCTCCCTGCAGAGAAAACCTGCCGAGCCGAGGCTGTGTTTGGGTCCCCAGGGAGGCTCGCTGGGCTCTGTAAAAGGGGTCGCATTCATCCTCCTCTGCGGATAAGACACAACCCCATGGACTTGAGTGATCTTGGCCCTCCCTATGACATGCCTGAATAGGGCCTGATAGTGCCAGCCTCACTCCCATGGCTGCTGGCTGATCATGTGTAACTGGCATGCAACCAAAAGCAACGTGACACCCTCCCTTGCAGCTAACTTTTCTCAAGAGGTATTGGTCACTGGCAATGTCAAGAGACCGGGCAAGTGACAACAGAGGACAGAAGGATGTGTGGAAAAAAAAGGCCTCTGTAGACCTTCCCAAACTGTACTCTGCTGAAACTATACTTACCTATTTATGCATTGAAGCTTTTTTTTTTTCTTTCCTGTTGATTTAAATGCTCATTCAGGGGAAGTTCTTTCAAACACAGACCCAAAGGGATTTTTTTCTAGAATTCGACACCTTAAACGGCTAGCCTCAACTAAGCATAATCATGAAGGAAAAACAAGTTTCCTTAGGACTTGTAACTCCTTGGTTTTACAAACAGTGCTCTGGGTGCCGTTAGGCTTCCGTGCTCTGTGGCGGGGTCATCAACACCACTGGGTTGGCCAGGTGCCTGGGGCTTTCAAGGCTGGCCAGGAAGGGAGCCATCAGCCTCATGCCCGGGAACCTTGAGGCTGGCACAGAGGGGAAGAAGGAATCTGTTTTGTTCACCTATTTGGTGCACAGGACCTTCAGGGCCTGACAATGAGGGGGAAGGGATCGGATACACGACCTGCTCGATCCCAGAGAACGGCTGCTTGCCTTAGCAAACGGCGTTAGTTACGCTAACCACATTGCCAGGAGTCTGGGGCCGGGGGTGCCGGTCACAACCCCACTCCCGACGCCACCACAGTACCAGCCACACTCTCTCAGAACAACTCCTACTGCTGCATCTGAGGGCGGACGCGTACCTTTCTTGCCCGTGCTCTTGTGAACAACTGGTGAACGAGACCGGGCCCGGCCCCGCCGCCTCCACTGGGCCGCGGGGTGTGTGGGGGGAGAACGCCGCGGCGCTCCGCCCCCTCTCCCCGTGGTGCTGCCCAGGCTGGCAGCTCGGCGCATGTGCGGGTCCAGGCTGCGCCGTCGGTACGCCGCGCCGCCGCCTCGGGATTCTCCGCACCTGCGCCGCTCCCTCCCGCCCCCAGCAGCCCCGCCATGGCTGACGGGCGCTTGAGGCAGATCAAGATCAAGACCGGCGTCGTGAGGCGGTGAGTGCTGCCCCGGGAAGGGGGGGCGGGGGGGGAGTCTCAGGCGGGCGCGCGCCTCGGCCCTTGGGAGCCGCTGGGAACTGTTGTGGGGAGGCCGGGCCTGCTGCGTGGCCGGGAGCTGGCGGCGGCGGTGTCGCGCTGTGCGGTGGTGCCGGCGGGTCGGCCCTGCCGCGGCTGCCGGCTTTTTCCGCTGGCGCTCCGCCACCGGGAGCAGGCCTCTCTCTCACCAGAGGACAATAAACGCGGATTTTGTTCCGTTCCCTGAGCGACTTTGAGAAGCGAGGGGAGTCGCCCTGCCCCGTCAGTGTACAGATACGCTGGTGAGGCCTGAAGTCTTGCCTGTTTAATCCAAACGACTGTTAAGCGGGTCATCTCCGATTCAAAAGTTCACACTGCGAAACTGAAGGTAAATTCATCACTTCAGTCTCGATTTTGCCTTGTTTTAATGCAGTCTTAATTATTAAGAAGAGTTACAGTTTATCTCTCTGAATACATCTTATTACGACTGTAAGCGAAAGGCTTTGGCATCAGATATTTGGTCACAAGGGGGTTTATTAAGGCTACACCCTACAAAGAGGGCTCACGCAGAGGCACGAATCAGTATGTGTGACAGATCAGGGTGTTAAATAGTCCAGTTTCATACAATCAGCTTTGTATTATGACATCTAATTTCAGTTAGTAAAAGACTAACAGTAAGGTAGGCAAGCTTTTGAATTCCTGGTTAGCTTTGAAAGATTGAACTTGAAGACTAGAAAAGTAAAATGAAAACGGAATTATTGCTCTGTTTATGATAGGTAAAGGTACTTCTGAGTTCCAGGCTCCAAATGCGGAGCAGTTCTCAAGTACTGCTGCAAGCAAAAACATTGATTATATGGTTGTAAGGCCCTGTTCCCTGTCACTATACAGGGAGGACGAATCATGAATTTGTGTATTATTTTTAACCTAGAAAGCTTTAGTGCATTCTTATTGAGTGGCTTTGGGTCCCTTTCACGGCCTGTGTTATGGTTACTGACTTTCCTGGCCAGGAACATTTTAAGTGTCCTCTGTGCATTTTTTAAGTGGATGGTGCTTTGTGCTGGTTTTTATAGATGAAGTATTCTGGGGTATGGGGAAACTAGATGAAGTTTCACTAGCGGCTCATTGCTGCTGTTTGATAGCTTTACTGAGAGAACTGTGTGGTAATACAGAATAGCATTTCATGTGACCATTGCTTAATGATAAATCATCACAAAAGTTACCTCAACAAGCTTTTCCCTCATGTGTGTAGAATGGGAAGGAGTGGGGGGCAAGTCTTTACTAGGCAATGAACAACTGTGTAGAGACCCCAGCAGAGCTGGTGCGGGCCTGCATGTTCACGTGGTGAATGCTGTACCATGTGGCTGTGTCCCCTTAGACCTGGAAGTGGCCTAATGATGCCAGCATGGTTTTGCAGGTAACTGCGTGTGGAGCTCCTCATCTGTATGCCACTGTCCATAGTGCTTCTAGCTCTAAGATGAGCTTGCATGTTCTTTTTCTCCATTTCTTTGCTTCTGCAGTTTGTGCCTGAGAGCACTGAGAACAAGAGATTGAAATTAGTAGTGTTTGTTGTTCTGTGTGAGCGATTTCTTTACTGCTTGGTGTGGCTCTCCTGTTTGTTCACTTGATTTATGGAAATCCATGGGTGCTGGTTTTGAATTTATTCCAAGCTTGTTGCATCTAAATAACAGGAGGTTGCCTAAGTTCCAATTGGATATTCGTTCAGTTACAATGATGATAACACAGTTCAAATTATATACAGTCAAAATTAACAAACACAAGGTGTCTAACGTTTCTACTTTGTTTCTAATAACACCCCTTCCCTGATGTTATAATCACCTTTTTGCTTGCCCTATTTTGTTAAGTGGTTTTTGTTATCCTAAAACTGGTTTTAACCATCTCTCTGGGTTGCATTCCTTTGACCCGTATTTGACCAATATTGTTGAGTTGTATGTAGCACTGGGGCATTTCAGCATCTTCCTGTGCCTGTGTTTTCAGGGGCTCTGCTATCATCCCATGCTCCTGCTCTCATCAGATTTGATCTTTTATGCTTATGCCATTAGTAACAAAAATCAATACAACAGTGTTATACCACGTGATTTTACAAAGCTGAGCAAAAATTAAAGCAAAGCAGGTAATTGTCACCTAGTCATAATAGCATCTACAGTTAAACAAGTAGAAAAAAAAATCTCAAGACCAGCCAAGACAAGTCCAGGCAAAGTCTGACATTTCCTCAGAGCTGTTTTGTGAGCCAAATACAAATCCTGTGGCCTCTTATAAGCAATACTTAATAAGTTAAAGAATGTTTTGGGCATACTGTATAGGTGGGCATTCCTCTGAGCTGAAACAATTGCCACTGGTGATAGGAGATTTGGTGTTGGTCCGTGATGGCTTAAGCTAACCTACATCTGAGGGGCTGTTTTACAGCCTCCTGCTTTGTGCCCTGCACAAGGACTTAGGTAGCCACTTGCCTATATGTTTCACAGAGCTGATCTGCTGAAAAATAACTAGGACTTTTTTTTTTTAAGTTATTTTGAAGGATGAGGCCTGTCTGGACAAGGTCACCACACAACTGTACACATTTCAGGGCTAATACAAAGAAAGGGATGAAAACATTGGGGGAAATGGTGCAAATGCAGTTGACAGGATTCAGGTTTGCTTTTGGAGAATGGCTGTGTGAATAAACAAGTAAACTTAGCATGTGTTTGTTGTGTGGTAACAATATGCACATCTACAGTTACTGTGCAGCAGCTGGCGTACTGTAAGTGAAGATTAAAAATTAAAAAAAAGAAAGGAAAAAAGAAATGTTATCTCCCCCACAGGGCGTATACAGCAGCAAGTCCCCTTCTGTGGCAGTTGCACACAGATGCCAGAAGAGCTATGGCTCTGTCCCACTCCACCCTTCCTTCTCCAGCTAGCAGCCTAGTTATGTCCTCTGCTACAGTGGACATGCATGTGACTTGAGTCAACTTAGGAGCATTATACTGTCCTCTTATTTGTCCTCTTATTTTGGACTAGAATGACTATGTAGGTATTTAGTCATAGTGTATGATAAGACTTGCACAGAGGCTTTAATTAAACATGCCATGAAGTGACTGACTTAACACTTCAGTTAATTTTCCTTAGTTTTTCTGTGTTTGCGGTTTAGAAAAGTAGATTCAATTTAGCCTGTAGTACTGATGTTCAAGCACATTCAATGCTCAGGCTATAAAAGTATATAAAAAAAGATAAAGGTCAAGAACCATTGGGATATATGGAACTTCTTCAACACTTCATTTGTCTTTTATTTAATCATGTGCTGTAGTACATTCTTTTCTTTCATTAGTTACCTAACTCGTCAGTTTTTTCTCAAACTGAGAACAAAGAAGCTGTTCTGGTTTGGGATTTTTTTTTTTAGCTGTATATGATAAATTATTTGTGTGCCCCTCTCAAGAGACTATATATTATAGGTCATGGGTACTTTACTTGACTTCACGTTTCTTACATTGCTATGTATCAGCAAAAGAAATGTAAACTAGGAATGGGAAGACTGTTTTGCTTTTTTTGACAAATCTGATAGCCAGGCTCTTGTCAGTAGCTTGTCATTAAAAAAAACCAAAACGATTCAATAAGCATGAATAATAATGTTTGCTCTATTTTTGGCTTATGTCCTCACAAGCGATACTTCTGGTTTAATCACGTAAAAATAGTCTTACTCTCAATAAATCCAGACTCCAACAACCTGCTGGATAGTGAGGGAATTGATTAGGAAAAAAACCTCAAACTTTAAAATATATCTTATTCTCATTTCAGATTGGCAATGATTTTTAAAACTACAGCAAACAAAGTTGGGTCATGTGAAAATAGCACTGACATTTGCCCATAGTTTCCATCTGATTAAGTGGAAGTGACATCAGTAGATTAGAATGAGACTAAGACAATTCACATTGCAATTGTGTTAGTTTAACTTTAACAATCTTTTAACACTCTTGTTTAAATGTGGCTGACATACCATAATTACAAATCTACAAGCCTTGATTATAGAATTTTACATCATGAACCTATGGGGAAAGTGTATTGATTTTTGTGAAGCAGTTCTTTTTTAAAACCACCTTCCTAAAGCTATGAAATCTTCCTATGATTGTACTTTTGCCTGCTGCACTGGCGTTGATACTGTTTTTTCCTCTTTGTAAAATATTATTTTGCCAAGCAATTTATGCTGTGATTTCCCATCTCCCCTTTCCCGCAAGCACAGAAAGTCCTGCAAGTTACACAAAAATGTCAGTCTGCTTTTAAATATAAATTTAAACAATTCTTTTAAATTGAATTATTTTACTGGTGAGTTCAGGATACATTTTGTGCAAGTGAAGTACGAAGTATTGCAGAGAATGCAGACATTCCTTTTGCTGTATGGTGACTCTATTGATAATTCAAGCACAAAACTAGTTAATTTCCTTGTTTACTCAAGAAATCTTACTTCTGGTGTAAATCACAAATTTTCTCAGTCTTCTGTCCTTGCTTTCTTGTTTGTTTCCCATTAGTTTTAGGCACTAGATCTGATTCTTAGCATCAATATATTGATAAGAAACTCATGTCTCCTTTATTTTCATTATAATTAGAAGGTTGTATGCAGCGACTGCTTGTTAGCTTAATTACTGTGAAGGGCTGGGATATTTGATACGGGTATTGAGGAATGATCTGCATTGCTGCTCAGCTATACTGAGTCAGCATGATAAAGCAATTTAATGTGTTTACACTGCATGTTCAAGAGTTCAGGGATTCAGGAAGGTGAATATATTGCATGCACTGTCATATACAATCTGACTCTATCCAGATTAAATAACCCTTCTCAGAGTGCAGGAGCACTGTGCATCTATTGTCTAGGGTTGTCACCAGCTTGGTCCTGGAGTCTTAAACTTGGGTTCATTGCTAGCCAGGTATGGTTGCTGTGATCCAGATCTGCTTAGATACATCTTAAGTACCTTCTGTAGAGCTCTTGGCTTCAGGCTCAGGTACAGCAAGTCCTGAGTTGGCCATGCACTTGAAGGCTGATTTGGTCTTGTAGACTTATTAATCTCTGTCCCCTATAAAAACTGCTTTATGTGAACTGGCTGAGGAAAGAGCACACCTGCATTTGTATAGCACTGTCTGAGTTAGCATCTGTGGCATACAGAGTCACCAACCCAAATAATTAGTTGAAGCGTAATTGCAAGTTGACTATAGTCTCCAGAAGCAAAACTACTTGTTTGAAGGGATTCCTGTTTCCCTGTGTTTTCAATGCATGCTTTCTTTTAAACTTCAGGAATGCCAAACAGTACCCACCCATATCTTAGAAAGCTGTGAGAAGAGCACAGTGGTTGCTGTGAGCATTGCATGGTGTGTGGTTGTTTTGTGGGTTTTTTTTTAATGGTTTTGATTTCATTTGTTTTACCTTTTGAGCAGACCTAAACATTGGTTCCTTTTTAGAATTATCTCACAAATTTAAATTAATTGCCTCTTTTGCATTCCTTCTTCCACCACATAACCTCCTCTTAAAAAAAAAAAAAAGCCTTTAGTGAAATGCATGATTCTGGCATCTCATTGGTTTTATGTTTCCAATTATCTTCTGCCCGCTGAGGCAAAAATGTCTTGTACATGTCCATGCTGACCATAGTAATCTACTGATGTAATATTTTAATTGGCAGAGCTGTTGCACACCAGGTTTATCATCACAGGTGTCAGTAGTGATGTATTAAGGAGGAATGAATTTTTTTTGTTTGGGCAGCACATATGCAAAACTGGCTTTTGCAATCTTAAGTTCTTTAAGCAGTCTTTCAAAAGTTTGGAAACACAGGAGTTACAGTTGCTTGGCAACCGTAGTTTGGTGTTGTTATGCATACGTGTAGTACTGTTTTCTTGTTTTTGATTGTACGTACTTTTCCAATGGCATTCTTACTCATGTCATGGAGCCACATATTTGCTTATGTGGATAAAGCAATTACAAATAATCATTTTATGTGATGAATTGGAATGCAGATCTATAGAAAAACTTTTTATACAGAAGATGAGTTACAACTGCACTAACAACCATCATCCATCCTGGATTGACTTAAGTATTATTAAGTTATATGTATCATAGAGGTGGGAATCTCATTCAGGATCAGGAGGTTCATCATATTTTCTTTAAACTGTATTAAGTCTCTTTCCTGATGCTATGTGAATTACCTACACATGTAATATGACTGTAGTTCTATTTAACTTTGCTCATGACTGTAACAATTCCAATTGGTTATCTCCAGGTTGTAGGAGCGGGGACAAGGAGGGAAGGAAGTAGATTCTATGCCTTTTCTCCACATCTAAGGTTATGACTGAAGATGATTACTGGGTTACAGAAGGGAAAATCAAGTGGAGATCTATGGTAACCCCAATTGTTGCCACTATGGAGGCCACATTTCTTGTTCTTCCTTCTCTAGAAATTAAGTTGTCAGGCTCATTAGCATTTACAACTTTCAACTTCAATCCTATTCCATTCCATGCCATTGTCTCCCAGAATTTTTGCTTCTACAAAGCCTTTTCAAGATGAGCTGATAAATTTTTCACTTCTCTCCAACTCTTTTCAGCCCATCAGAAATGCTCTTTCAGCTCTCTTGATGGAGCAGCCCTTCTCTTCTTTGCTCCGACCATCCAAGTTGCTTCTTGCAGTACCTCAGCAAAGTCTTCATCCCCAGCCAGCATCTTCTGCTTTTTCAGTAGTCCATAACTTCAGAGCTTTCAACCTGGATGCATCTATTGTATTCTTCCATTCCTCTGCCCCCTCCATGCTCTCACTGGCTGCTGGCATTCAGGGATGCCCTAGCCAGGCAGACTTTCTCAGCAGGGCAAAAGGGGAACTTCAGTTGTTGCTATGGCAAGGATTTTAAAAAATCTGTAGGAATGTATTGCAAGAGCTGGGAAATAACTGTGTTGAGAGGCAAGGACAGAATGTGAAGCCCTGGAGATTCAGAGAAATCTCTAGTAACAGAGATGCTTTAAAAACATTAAAACCAAATAATTTTTAACTTGAAATAATTTTCTGACTTCAAAAAAACCTGTAACTGATTTTCGTAGTCTTCATAGATTACAGTAGTAATCCCTGACAAAAGCCAAGCGTGCAAAGTCAACCTGAAATGTCATAGTAACTCAGTTCTGTAAGCTCTAAATGAAGGAGGGGCTGAAAATTGTGTGTACACTTGTGTGTGGTTACATCTTGAGTCTTAAAAGAAAAAGTTTATCTTTTATGATGACTTTGTCGCTATCAAGTAAATGAATGCATAAACTTGAGATCCTGTCCAAATCAGGAAGTAGTCAGTCATGGCTAAGAAAACATTTCAGTTTGTGATAACTGTGTCAAGTACCGTATTTCTTTCCTCCTTCATTCATCTTCCTTCCTTGACTTTTTCTCATAGGTCCCAGTCTATAATGTGTGTGTGTGCTTACGTAGCATTAGTGAACCCAAGAATGTGTATAAGTAATCTGCAGGTTTGGGACCTGATATTTTAAGCTCTGCAGGTAGTGATTAGCACAGTGCCAATGTTACTGCAGTTGTTGAGTTACTTGTGTTATAATTGTGCATAGTGTTAATACATGGAATTTATTATACTATAACAAAAAAAGCTGTACCCTGTACAGTTATACTATTACAGATTTTTAGGTTTGAACTAAGTCAGTATAGATATTTCATTATCTAGTCAATACATGCTGTCAGCTTTGGGTTTTCTGTGTGCTTAGGCTGAATCCATGGCACATTAGCATATACAATGGTTAATAACAACATTAGTTTTGAAGAGGTGCACGTCCTTTCAATAGTGAAGTTATTCAATAGCAAAATTGAGAAATACCCTCTCATTGTCTTCAGAGCTCCACTGAGCTAGCTCAGTCCGACTAGGGAAGTGTTTCTTGTGTTGATTTTTCTAATGCTGGAGAGCAGTCTTTATTTGGTGCCTTAAGCACATAGGTGTCAGTCTCGCTCATGTAGAACCTGATCTGTTGGCAATTGCCGGAGGTTGGGGGAAGCATATCAAGAGTAGTAGTGTGTGCTTGCTCTGTCCTTGTACCATATTGACACCTTTATTCCAGGTATCCAGTAGTAGTTCCTGCCTGTGACTGTGGCTCAGGAAGGTGGAATTTTTGTCTACTTACTACAGAGGATCTTCATTTTATTATGCATTTGGAAAACTCATGTTGTGCATAGTTTTTTTCCATTTGTCAACCTTCAGATAAACTGTGTGCCCTTCCAGTGATCAGAGGGGTAGATCTGCTTGCTACTGCTAATGATGTATAAGGACTAGGGTAGGAACATATATGTCTTTGAGGAGTGAGAAAGGATGATGATTTGGGGCTCTTTCAGCAGCAGCTGGAAGTGTGAACAGTCTAAACCACTTGCAACTCTGCACCCTAAACAGACTAGGAGTGAAGTCCCTTGAGAAATCAGTGTCATCCTAAATTCGGAGGTCTCATTTTCCTCTCCTGCTCTCTGGTTCTCTGGCGTCTGATGCTAGTCAAACGTTTTGCTGAGCTCACTCACTTTGCTTAACCCGGGAGAAAGACTGTCAGCTTGTTTCCCCCCACCCCCACCCCCCACCCTTAATTTCCTGCTGTTTTGGTGAACTGAAATGGCTTGTGGAAGATCATTTGGCCACTAGTGCTGGCAGAGATGTGTGCTGGGGTGGGGAGCAGACCTCTGTTAGCAGTGGTCAGCTTTTAGACTGTCTTGAACCATTTTGTGTTACTCTGCTCTTCAGCTTGGGGAGCTGAAGTGGGGGAGAGGGAAAGTGAGTAAAGAAAATGGATGGGGAAGTAATTCACAATGGTATGGAAAAGGTACTGAAAGAGCTACTTTTTTTTTTTTCCTTCTAGCTCAAGATTCTCTCAAGCCCTTTGAGCTCTTCTGGGTTTAGTCTGCAGCTTTAAAGTAATAAAACTGTGTTTTCCACACAGAACAGGCAAATTGTGGAATTGGTTGTTAAGTGATGTGAAAGTCAAACGTGTAAAGGATTTTAAAAGGGCAGCAGCCACAGCCAGGAGCTGACCTGCTGTCTATTAAACATTGATGGTTTGGTTTTGTTCTTCAGTGTTAAAAAGTCCTTAACTTGATTTCTAGAGTCAGGTATACCACAGGAAATGTCACTTTAGACTTGATTTGTTTCTTTATACTCTCTCCCTAGTAGTTAACTACTGGCTGGCACTGGAGACAAGGTCTAGAACAATTGGATCTTATGTTTCTTCTTTTTCATTTTGAAAAACTGGCAGAAGCTGGTAAAATACTATTATTTTGTTTAGGTTATTGTCTCTCTGTTTCTGGGGGTATAGGCTTCTGCTGCAGGGTCCATGAAAAATAACTAAGGAAAACAAGCTTGTTGTTAGTAGATCTAAACCAGGTACGCAGGAGTCTTCACTTCCTTTGAACATTTATGTGGAGTTCTGAAGGCTGAAAAGAGCTATTATAAATAAAGACTTGAAATATGAAAATAAGCTAATATTAGTTGTATGCACTTGTTTGTCAGTTTTTACTTACTTAACTTTGGGTGTCCAAGGGGAGGAAGGGCTTGAGAATTTTCAGTCAGTAGATTATTTTTTTTGTTTAATGGGGGAAAACAAAAGGAAAATTTCAGGCAATAGTTGGTACCTTAATTATGTACCAGGTGCCTCTAATCAGAATCTCTCACATATTTCCTGATAGTCCATGGAATGGTAACACTTGCTAGAAAGCAGAATGAGATGTAGCAACTGTAACAAAATACACTAAAAAAATGAAACTTCCTTTCAGATTTTGCATTTTTTTAACATCTGCCTCAACTGCAAAATACACTATCCCATTAATTTAGATTGTGGCTGTCTCTTTTC